>NC_058405.1:48212702-48230408 GCF_002201575.2 Neomonachus schauinslandi | reverse complement strand
GCCCTGGTTTTTTTTTTTTCTTAAAGATTTTATTTATTTATTTGAGACAGAGAGAATGAGAGAGAGAGAGCACATGAGAGGGGGGAGGGCCAGAGGGAGAAGCAGGCTCCCCGCCCAGCAGGGAGCCCGATGCGGGACTCGATCCCGGGACTCCAGGATCATGACCTGAGCCGAAGGCAGTGGCCCAACCGACTGAGCCACCCAGTTTCACCTATTTTAATCTTGTAGTTGCACTCCTATTGCTTTTCCTCTAGATGTTCCAGTTTTGCTTTAAGAAATCACCACTCCATAATTTCCTCCTCTCCTGGTTCCCATAAGTGACTCACTTCAGTGAACTGACACTGGGAGCCTCTTGCTCAGTCTGCTTTCCTTAGGCCTCCATCAGTTTTTGGTCTAATCTAAGGTAGATTCCCTTTATTTATTGCCTTCTTAAAAACAGTAAGATCCAGGGCTCCTGGGTGGAGCAGTCGGTTAGGCATCAGATTCTTGGTTTTGGCTCAGGTCGACATCTCAGGGTCTTGAGATCAAGCTGCACACGGGGCTCTGCCCTCTGTGATGAGTCGGCTTAAGATTCTCTCTCTCTCTCTCCCTCTGCCACCTCCCCATTCTCTCTCTCTCTGTAAATAAATAAATATTTAAAAAAAAAAGTAAGATCCAGGTGCATTTTATGTTTCCTTCTATATATGTCTTTCATAACCTTTAGATCTCATTTTCCCTTTCATATCTGAGGAGCATCTCCTCCAGGATATAATTGATTATCTCAAGGAAAGCTTAATATCTTTTCTCCTAGTTTAATTAGTCTCCCCTTGAAGATTTTGTTATTGTTCTGTAACTGCATATGTTATCAACCTATTCCATATCCTCCTTGGATTCCCAGAAAACTTGATTCCTAAAGACAGGGTATTTCAGGGCGCCTGGGTGGCTCAGTCGTTAAGCGTCTGCCTTCGGCTCAGGTCACGATCCCAGGGTCCTGGGATCGAGTCCCACATCGGGCTCCCTGCTCGGCGGGAAGCCTGCTTCTCCCCCTCCCACTCCCCCTGCTTGTGTTCCTGCTCTCGCTATCTCTCTCTGTCAAATAAATAAATAAAATCTTAAAAAAAAAAAAGACAGGGTATTTCAGAGAAATTTTTATATTACCAGAAACAAAGGAAAATATGGAGACCCTATCTCCCCTGATTAGGCTGAGCACAGATAACTTAAAGGTCAAAGGTCACAGCCTTATGCTTGTACCTCACATGAAACTTAACCTGCATTTTAAAATTTAGATGTAAATAGAAAAATGATAAAAACAGAAAACTAATTCCTCTGCCCCCTCCTTTTTTTAGATTTTATTTATTTATTTATTTATTTATTTGAGAGAAAGCGAAAGCAAGAGAAATCACAGAGGGAGAGGGAGAAGCAGACTCACCACTGAGCAGGGAATCCAATGCAGGGCTGGATCCCAGGACCCCGGGATCATGACTTGAGCTGAAGGCAGACGCATAACCAACTGAGCCACCCAGGAGCACCTCCTCTGCCCTTTTATGTCCAAATGCACTATATACAGAAAAAGTTTCTTTCCCCAATAGTTGAATCATTACCACTTGCAGTGAAAGCAGTGCCTTGATGTTTTGAGGTTCCCATGAAGCCTCATGCAGCTGGTGTATGCTGAGTTGCTCACACTTGCCTTAGGCATAAGGAGCCCAAGTTCCTGTGTTTACGTCTGGGTGGTCCGGACATTTGCTGAAGGACATTTCCATAAACTGCAATCTCAAGCTAAGATCAAAATACCCTTGGCCTAAGGCTAAAGGCCTCAGCTACACAGCAGCAGAAACTAACTGCTTAATTATACCAGCTTCAATCACAAGAATATGCTATCAAATTTTTCTGCCCTGATAAAGGATTGTTATAATCCCCACATTCCTCTCCGTATCTCTCTCAATATCCCTAGCCTAAATGAACAGAAATGACGATTTATTTTAACCAATAAGTAATATTCCTATTTTCCTGGCTAATATCTGAACAATTGAGATATTTAGAGCATAAAATTTCAGCAGATTGAAGACCAAAACAGCACTTTATCGACAAAAGCTAGGTTCGAAAATGTGGCTTTAAGTCTAATAGCTAAGGGACTTGCTAATATTGTGCATTAGAATTAAGTTGATTTATCTTCTCAGACCATAATATGTTGGGCGAATTTATGATTTTCCTTATAGGGGTCTATTCCAGTAAAATTTCAATAGGCAGACCAGAATGTGGACTTTTGTGGGTAACAATTCTTAAAGGAGGAAGGAAGGAAGGAAGAAGAAAAGGGATGAACAATGTTTGTCCATTCTTTTTCTAGGATCACTCATAACATTTGTTACTCTTTCTTTGCTGCTATGAGTAAGGGGTCTAAGAGATACTAGAAGTTAACTCTGATAGCAGTGCCTCCCTAATGGAAATAGAGACCAGGGTACAACAACCTACAGTGTGAGACACTTATATCCAGGAACACATTATTTCCTTCCAAGGATAACAGAGTGATACGTGTCCCACATTTGCCTTGATTGTCAACACAAAATCCCATTTTATTATACTCAAATGTCATATCTGTTACACACACACACACACACACACAACCACATTTTTTAGAGTAATTTTGGGACTTTAAAAAACCACCTGTAATTTTGTTTGTTTGTTTCAGAAAGCACTGATACACTCAGCAGCAATTCTACATTTGTTATAAATTCAACATATGTTATATATGTCCTCTGCAGAGAATTTTCCTAGCTTGATGATTGCAAGCTAAATGTGTGTTTGGGACTGGACTCTGCTGTTTTATTGTCATAAATTACCATTTTGAAAGCCTAGAAAAGTGACAATAGCGGTAAGGTGAGGCAGATTTACCACAGTATTTTTTTTTCATGATTTCTAAAACAAAAAAGGGGGTGCTAACATAGAAAATGACTTTGTTTAAATTATTTTGAGGAGCAGACTTCATGTCCTTGATTAGGTGGAAACCAGGTACTTTATTAATTTCATAATTAATATATAAGTAGGGAAAGGAAAGGAATTGAGAGGAAGTGACAATGAAAAAGGTAATATGTATACTAGTTAAAAGCAAGCAAAGTGGGATGAGTATGAAAGAGGAATAGAGAAAAAAGCCACTTGAGAATAAAATGTATCCTCAATGTTAATATTCTTTTTTTTTTTTTAAGATTTTATTTATTTATTTGGCAGAGAGAGAGACAGCGAGAGAGGGAACACAAGCAGGGGGAGTGGGAGAGGGAGAAGCAGGCTCCCTGCAGAACAGGGAGCCCTATGTGGGGCTCAATTCCCGGACCCTGAGATCATGACCTGAGCCAAAGGCAGTGCGTACCGACTGAGCGACCCAGGCGCCCCTAATGTTAATATTCTATTCTAAGAAAAGAAGTATTTGACTTCTTTACAAATGACTATAGGTGTCAGAACTAATTGGAAAGATTTAATTACAATGAGAGAGGTCAACACCTCTTTAAAACTCTATCATAACTCAATGGAAATTTTTAAGAAGTTTTGAAATCTTGTCAGATCTTGAATATGCAGATTGGAACTGTGAATAATAATGGGACTGTTGGTATGATGGGCATAGGTACGTGTATTTGTTAAATTAATTTTTAAAGAATATTAAAAGTAAGTTTCTTGAAGAACATGTGTACTGAAGTTTAATAATATTTTTATTAGCTTTTCATTAAAATTAAGACTGTGTCCTCGTTTCCAGATACCTCCCATGATCTTTCCCTTCTCAATCTCTATGTGATAGCCAAACCAAAAACCAGTTTGCTCTCTAGAAGTGTTCATTCCTCCTCTGACTTCTAGAGTCTTCTAAGGGGAAGATAGTTCCTTCTTCCAGCAGCAGGAACTACTCTCAACTTTTTTTTTTTTTTGCAAGCCTAATCTCTTTCCTCCAGAATGCCAGTCAGATTTTCCAAAAGCATTATTAAGGTACAGGTGTACAAAGAAGATATTGCCAAGCATTTGGGACAAGAAGCTTTCTAATTCACTTTATTAAAGTTTCAAAATTATCTTTCACATATGACTTTTTTTCTTTTTGTGAATTGTTAGATGCAAGTCTAAAATCTTAGAGTTTTTAGTACTATCACTATAAATACCCCCATTTTACATTCTTAAATATTTTATAATAATTTTTTTCAGTTATGAGAAGAGCTTATGCTCATGATGCTTTTAAAATCAATGTCACAAAATTAATTCCTAAGTATTACAAAATATCAAGGCAAAAGCGTTAGTCAGAAATACTGAAAATGAAAATATTAATTGAAAAACTTAACATTTAGCTGTAGCAACTACTTTTTGGTTATTCACTACTTTTTTCTTTTTGGTTTTTACATTTTAAATTGTATTTTAAAGTCACCTGAGGCAGTTAATCACTTCTCAGAATACTTTTAAAGACACAAGGAGAACAAATACCCTCTAGAAAATGTAATTAATGTTTTATTACATTGAAATGGGTATAAATAAATTATTAGCTTTATTTAAATTGGGTGTGGGGAAATGTGAGAAGCTTGTTAATTGATACAAATGTACCCATGAAGGAAAAAATTAGATTTGGAAGAGTAGTTAGACAGAGGTAGCTGCTGTACATAAAAATGTTATAGTAAAGCTATATTACTTCACATTATATTAGAAATTGTAAGTAAAAAAAAAACATATGCACATTTTATATTTAAAACTTAGAATGACATTTTAATTAAAGGAGATGATCAAAAATTTACCAGTGTAAACAGATTATAGTTTTACATTCCACAGATACTTTTTTTTTTTAATTTTTTTTTAAGATTTTATTTATTTATTTGAGAGAGAGAGAATGAAAGACAGAGAGCATGAGAGGGAGGAGGGTCAGAGGGAGAAGCAGACTCCCCGCCGAGCAGGGAGCCCGATGCGGGACTTGATCCCGGGACTCCAGGATCATGACCTGAGCCGAAGGCAGTCGCTTAACCAACTGAGCCACCCAGGCTCCCTCCACATATACTTTCTAAAGATTATGTTCATAAGTACATATTCATTGGTACCCAAGGGGTCAGGTAGAAAATTGCATGTTCTGGTTATAGGAATATATCAAAATATATGTAAAAGCGATGAGTGCTTCTAAGGGGAAATAAAACAAAGCAAAATTACTCAACTGTACTTATCTCTATTCCCAATTTATTTAAATCTTGTGAATTTTCCTTTGTGCATATTTGAACTTTATTCCTTGGCCCTATCTAGGACTCTATTATCTCTTCCTATGCTTGCCTGTTCATCACTTCTATGCCAAGTCCACAAGTTAATGTTCATGTCTTGCTGATTTAATGATACACAGAACAGTTATTGAGTGTTTGGTCTCTCTTATGTAGTTAGCCTTAGGATCTTGTCTCATAAACTGCTTTGAACCCAAGGCCCAGCAGTCCTGACATCCACACATTTCCTAGAAACAGCTCTTAAAAATAAAATAATGTACAAAAACTAATGATGTATGGTGATTAACATAACAATAAAAAATTTTTAAAAATACAATAATGTATATATGAACCACATCTTCTTTATTCATTCATCTGTTGAAGGACATCTTGGTTCCTTCTATAGTTTGGCTATTGTGGACATTACTGTTATGAACATTGGTGTGCAGGTGCCCCTTCTTTTCACTACATCTGTATCTTTGGGGTAAAAACCCACTAGTGCAATTGCTGGGTCATAGGGTAGCTCTATTTTTAACTTCTGAGGAACATCCATACTGTTTTCCAGAGTGGCTGCACCAGCTTGCATTCCCACCAACAGTGTAAGATGGTTCCCCTTTCTCCACATCCTTGCCAACATTTGTTGTTCCTTGTCTTGTTAATTTTAGCCATTCTAACTGGTCTAAGGTGGTATCTCATTGTGCTTTTGATTTGTATTTCCCTGATGACTAGTGATGTAGAACATTTTTTCATGTGTCTGTTGGCTATTTGTGTATCTTCTTTGGAGATCATATGTGGAATATAAGAAATAGCACAGAGGATCATAGGGGAAGAGAGGAAAAACTGAATGGGAAGAAACCAGAGAATAATCATGTAAATCTACAGCTCAGTGGGAATGGAACTGTTTGAATGGGCAGATTTAATTCATCAGTAACTAAATACTTGCCTACTTAAACCTTTGGTTCATTATAACCTCAATGGGCAAAACTCATTTAATTTGAAAGCCAAACAGAGAAAATATCAGTCATCCCCACTAAGGTGGGGAGCAGAGGGCAGAACATAGATAGACTTCTCTCAGGATAGTATGATGACAGTGCATGCAAAGGTGAATGGAATATTGTGAGACTTGTAGTGGAATATTGACATTCTCCAATTATACCATTTTACCTTTGTGTAATAGTCTTAATAAATCTATTATAATTGAAACAAAAATAATAGACTTCATTGCTCCTAGGTCATTGTGAAATAGGACAGATGGTAACATTTCATTGTTTCTTATTAAAACTTTAGTCCTCATAAGAAAATGTCATAGTTCTATCATTTTACTTTCAGTGCCTTTGACCACAAATGACAGGATAGTGAATAATATAAAAACTATAATTTATAGTTCTATCCAGTAACTTGATTTTTTATTACTTGAATTCATGAATGACTAGGTGATTAAGGCATAAAAATCTATGTAGCTTTAATATATATTATATACTATTCTTTAAATAAAATTATGTGGATAACAATTCTTGTATTTAAGTTACAGTTGTTTTTATTAGTCAAGAACTTAATCTCAATTTCTTTCAAACAAAAATGTGCTATTTATTTATATAAGTACATAAAGAGTAAAATGAGTTAATAAATTATTCAGAAAATGTTTATAAACAATGAAGAACATATCTATAGCTTTGGGAACATCTGCCATGCAGCAGATATGTGTCCTATTACCACTCAAATAACATGTGCTCCCTTTTGAATTGGAATGTAATTCATTGAATTTAAGAGCAGGCACAACCTTCATATGGAGGTCATTGGTAATTATCATGAAGCATTAGATTGAAGTTTGTGGACAATGATAAATTCTCTCACTCTTCATCCATTGGAGTCTTAAAGCAATCACAGGTGATCATTTCAGATACCTTTCAAACCTTTTTTCCAAAGATATTTCAAGTCTTTAGAAGAGGGTTTCTATACTTCTACCTTTTCTCTCTTCTAATTTATACATCCTTTGCTTGAGGCAAGAAAATGCTCAGATAGAGGAAGAAAATTATTCTCCCCTTTCAAAATTGACTTAGATTATTATTTATTTGTTTGTATATTTTGTTTGTTAAAAATCCAGTAGAGAGGGCGCCTGGGTGGCTCAGTTGGTTAAGCGACTGCCTTCGGCTCAGGTCATGATCCTGGAGTCCTGGGATCGAGTCCCACATCGGGCTCCCTGCTCAGCGGGGGGTCTGCTTCTCCCTCTGACCCTCTTCCCTCTCTTGCTATCTGTCTCTCATTCTCTCTCTCTCAAATAAATAAATAAAATCTTAAAAAAAAATTTAAAAATCCAGTAGAGAAAAAATTTAGTATACCTCAGAGAAAACTGACTAACAAAATATGGTGAACAAAGTCTAGTCAATTTGATTTCACCAACAAGAAAGTGTATATCAACCTTTCCTTGTGCACACTCAAGGAAGAAAATAACTCCATTTTAATCAAGTTCATCTTCTTAATGGATTAGATTTTGGGGCAAATGGTAAAGTTAATTCTTACAGGAGGTAGAACTATACCTGCCATATATATATGTTTCTGATCTGTTGCTTTCATTGCTGTTACTAGCACAGGATTTTCTTGGTGTCTGTCTACTCATCCTATGTCAAGATCCTAACCAAGATGTCTTTAATGTTCCCCTCAGGTTTACTAAAATTTAGACAGGTTTCTTCCTGACTGTATAGATCCCTGACCTTCCTTTTCTCCTAGCATATGTTTAGAAAACTTGGAATTGTAAGCTCTTTCTCTGTTTCTTGAGATGTAAATTTTCTCCAAACATCTTGCCAGTTTTATAGTCCAGGGATGTCTTTCCTAAAGACATGAGAACCATCCCTTTGAAATGTAATCATCCAGAAAGATAGGGCCTCTATCTCCCATGGAGGTAGGGGACTAATTTTGATAAGTGCCAGTTAGCAAACACAGATGTTTTAATCATATTAACCACATTAACCAACTTCCTCCCTAAAATCCTCAGGTGCTTTTCCACTAGCTTACTCAAACACTTGAAAAACCTTCCACTTTTATTTAAGAAGAGTTGAGCTCAGTTCTATATAGAAGTTTCTCTCCCTTACTGCAGTAGTCTGAATAAAATCTGTCTTATCCTTTTATTACAAGTGTCTTTTTTTTTTTTTTAGATTTTATTTATTTTTATTTGAGAGAGAGAGAATGAGAGAGCATGAGAGGGGGGAGGGTCAGAGGGAGAAGCAGGCTCCTCGCTGAGCAGGGAGCCCGATGCGGGACTTGATCCCGGGACTCCAGGATCATGACCTGAGCCGAAGGCAGTCGCTTAACCAACTGAGCCACCCAGGCACCCACAAGTGTCTTTTGAAATTTTTCTTTGGCAGTATTTGATTTTATGCTTACTCACCTATGATATTATCTTTAAAACTTTTTAACAGCTCAGGGCAGTTAGGATACAGTTTGCATGCATATAAAAAACCTAGATAAAATATCATAAAGGAAAGTTTGGTGGATTGCTTTATATCTTTGTTTGAGTTTATGTTTTTTTTTTCATTTTTTTTTTCCAAAATACATTTTATGTTCACTGGCTTTTTATCACTGGAGAAGAGGAGGAAAATTCTGACATTGAAATATGTTTTGGTAGTAAGTGGACAGAGGGACGTTCTAGAGTTGGGGAAAATATCTCAGTAAGGTGAGTTAGGAAATCTGCATTTCTCTTTTAAATCAAAAGCAATTTTAATGAGAAATGTATAGCTTAAAGTCAGGTAGCCAGGAAAATGTAGTTAGACATTGTCTTGCAGTCTAAGGAAAGCAAAACGTTTAAGAAGTAATCTGCCAACTTCATTACACTCAGGTACTTAACAGGAAAAGGCAAATCAGCTATAGGAAATTTCTTAATCTTAAACTTCTTAATAAACTTGTTAACTAACTCCGTTAATTGATATTGTCAAGAGAGATTATGAAACAGAGTATGTAGAAGTATTTGATAAAACAGGGTACCACCTATGATAATGATCATAACAGCAATAGAAATGTGATAATGGGGCGCCTGGGTGGCTCAGTTGTTAAGCATCTGCCTTCGGCTCAGGTCATGATCCCAGGGTCCTGGGATCGAGTCCCACATTGGGCTCCCTCCTCGAGCGGAAGCCTGCTTCTCCCTCTCCCACTCCCGCTGCTTGTGTTCCTGCTCTCGCTATCTCTGTCTCTGTCAAATAAATAAATAAAATCTTTATAAAAGAATAAAAAAAAATAAAAAAAGAAATGTGATGATGATTATGATAGTAGTAGTGATGTCCATTGTTTACTAATTGCAGAAGTGTCCAAATGTAGGTAGCATTAACTCTTCATATCTGAAACCTCTCTTATCAACCTAGCTTTAGCTTTAAAGAAATGTAACATGCAGACTTCTCTGAGTGAAAATCTCTGCCTGATCTCCAGAATGACATACTGTCATGTAATATCTGCAATATTTCTTAATACAATGAAATTAGTGACATGTTTTTCTGTATGTTACATACTGGTCTGTTATTGACTAGGTTTAATTATTTTGATTTGGCCAATGAATGCTATTTTGGTCTACATAAACTTTCTTCTGATTGCTTTGAGTAATTTATGGTTTTACTAAATTCTAATATAAATAAAAAATTATAAATGATAAACTTTAAAACAACAGCGTATTGAAAATATTTTTTGACCTGTGAGATTTCTTGCCTTATTTAAATATATATTTTGCATATTTTAATAATATGCTGTTGTGTATTATCTTTTACTTATTATATTATTGTATAACATTTTTTCCTGTTGACCAAATATGGATATTTTTGCTACTCATGCTAATAATGCTACAGATATTCAAATAAAGTGAGTATATTTTATTTTCATTTTTCTGATGATTAGTGATGTTGAACACCTTTTTTATACTTATTGGCCACTTGTATGTCTTCTTTGGAAAAATGTCTTTTCAGATCTTTTGCTCATTTTTTAACTGGGTTGTTTGGGTTTTTCTCTATTGTGTTGTATGGGTTCTTTGTATATTTTGGATATTAACCTTTTATCAGATAATGATTTAGAAGTATTTTCTCCCATGTCTTTTCCTTTTGTTGAGTTTCCCTTGTATGCAGAAGCTTTTTAATTTGATGTGGTCCCACTTGTTTATTTTTGCTTTTTTTTTTTTTAAAGATTTTATTTGACAGAGACATAATGAGAGAGGAAACACAAGCAGGGGAGTGGGAGAGGGAGAAGCAGGCTCCCCACTGAGCAGGGAGCCCGATGTGGGCCTTGATCCCAGGATCCTGGGATTATGACCTGAGCCGAAGGCAGACGCTTAACAACTGAGCCACCCAGGTGCCCCTATTTTTGCTTTTTATTGCTTTTGCTTTTGGTGTCATGTTGAAAAAATCATCACCAAGACCAGTGGCTATGTTTTCTTCTAGGTGTTTTATGGTTTCAGGTGTTAACATTCAAGTCTTTAATCCATTTTGATTTTTGTGTATGGTATAAGATAGGGGTCCAGCTTCATTCTTTTGCATGTGGCTGTCTCGTTTTCCCAAAACCATTTCTTAAAGAGATTATACTTTCCCCATTGTATATTCTTGGTTCCTTTGTCATAAATTAATCATATATGCATGGGTTTATTTTTGGGCTCTCTATTCTGTTCTATTGATCAATGGGTCTGTTTTTAGGCCAATACCATACTGTTTTGATTACTATAGCTTTGAGATACCACCTCGTATCTGTTAGATGTCAACTATCAAAAAGACAGGAGATAAGATATGCTGGCCAGGATATAGAGAAAATAAATCCTTATGTATTGTAATATCTACTTTGAGAATGGAAATTGCCCCATTCCCTCATTAACTCAAAATGGAATAATTTTTTGCAGATTGATAATAAAGGTGTACCACAAACAGATCTAGACTGGCTGTATGGTAACTGATATATCCAGCTATTTTAATGTTAATGATGGAGATGCTATATGATTATACAACTCATGGATATGATGAACACAGTAAAACGTATGCTACCATAGTTATACTTTATGATGTAATTTCAGTAAGACAATTTTACCCATATTAAATTAATGTGAATGTTGTAATCTTGTCTTTGGAGTTGAGATTTCACAGAATTTGTCATTTTAAAATGCTTTTAAGACTACTTTTTCTACTTCTTTTTTATTCTGCTATTAACTGTTTTGTGTTCCCTCTTTGCTTTCTTTTATGAATCTTTGTTCTATGTGATAGGTTTGAAGTAGGAAAATGTACTTTTAGTGCTTTTAATATCCTTTATCTCACCAAATTAACTGGAGTAAAAAGAAAGACAGTTTTGTTAGTAATATTCTAATTTATTAATGTCTGCACTTCCAGAAATGCCTTTAGTGGACACTTTGTGTTTTCCCTGGATATACCCATTCTTTTTTTTTCTTAATTTAAATTTTTATTTATTGAAGTATAGTTGACACAGAATGTTACATTAGTTTCAGGTATATAGCATAGTGATTCAGCAACTCTATATGTTATGCTCACCACAAGTGCAGTCATCTTCTGTAACCATCCAACGCTATTATAATACTATTAACTACAATCCCTAGGGTGCATTTTTCATCCCTGTGATTTTTTCATTCTATAACTGAGAGCCTGTACCATTCATTTTTTATAAAGACCTTAGTTTTTAGCTTTATTTTGTGTTATATGAAATTATATGTGAATTTAATATTAGTGTAAAGAACCAAACCCTAACATATTTGTCATTTAGACTTTAGTATGCTAGAACTTTAAAAAAAGAAAGATCTTTAAAAATAAATATGCATGTAAACATATATATTTGTGTAAATTTCAAATATTTTTCTCTTAATTTTATGAACTATTTCAAACCAATGGGGAAACAGTACAATGTCATAACTCTCTACACCTCAACTTGAACAAATGTTTATACCTTATTTGCTTAAAATTTTGAAATTTTATTTCAAATACATACAAAATTATAGAAACACTTCAAATTGCCTATGCACCCATATCTAAAGATTTTATTTATTTATTTGTCAGAGAGAGAGCACAAGCAGGGGGAGCGGCAGGCAGAGGAAGAGAGAGAAGCAGGCTCCTGGAGGAGCAGGGAGACCGATGTGGGGCTCGATCTCAGGACCCTGGGATCATGACCTGAGCTGAAGGCAGACACTTAACTGACTGAGCCACCCAGATGTCCCTATGCACCCATATCTAAATGCATTCCTTTTTTGCCGTCCCCAGAGAAAGTCAGTATCTCAATTTGTAATTTATGATATTTAGGTTTCCTTCCTTTTACTACTAGAATTATATCCACAAATAGTATCTAATATTGTTTGCATGTTTTAAATTTTTACACAAATGTCATCTAAGCTATATATGTCATCTTTAATTTGCTTTTTAAAATTTGCCGTTCAGTTTTGAGATTTATCCATGACATAAATATAGTAATACTTTATTTTAATGCAGCATTCTGTTTTATTATATGAATACAGATAGTTCCTGATTTACGATGGGTTGCCTTATGATTTTTCAGCTTTGTGATGGTGTGAAAGTGATACATGTTCAGTAGAAATTATACTTCAAGTTCTGAATTTTGATCTTTTTCTGGGCGAGAGACAGGCAGTATAATGCTCTCTTGTGATGCTGGGCAGTGAAAGTGAGCTGCAGCTCCCAGTCAGCCACACTATACTGAGAATAAACAACCAATATCCTTATTAAACAGCCATTTTGTACCCATACAACCATTCTGGTTTTCACTTTCAGTACAGTATGCTATAAATTGCATGAGATATTCGGCACTTCATTATAAAACAGGCTTTGTGTTAGGTGTTATTGCCCAAGTGTAGACTAATAGAAGTATTCTGAGCACATCTAAGTTAGGCAAGGCTAAGCTATGATGTTCATGTGTATTAAATGCATTTTCAACGTACGATATTTTCACTTACGGTGGTTTATCAGGACATAACTCCATTATAAGTCAAGGAAGATCTGTATACAACAATTTATTTATCCATTCCCCTCTTAGTGAATATTTAGGTTGTTTCTGATTCTTCATTGTCCCCTTCATTTTTTTTTTTTTCTATCTTCTACTCTACACTCAATTGCATCAGTTTGAGATTAGAGACTTTCTTAGTGCCTTACACATGATATATATGCCTTTAGAAGAGTTGGTGAAAGAAATGAGAAGAGGGAGATAAATACATGAGAGCTTTTCTAAAAACTACCCTGTATCTATCTGTATATTGCAAATTTGAAACAATCTCTTTCAGTTGCCTTTTCCTAGTTTTATGTTCCAACAACCAACTTGCTTTCTGGAACTGTTTCAAAGGTGAACTATTTAAATTCTGAAATGTGAGTTGCAATGTTCTTTTCATTCTGTGCTCCTAAGTTGTAGAAGATGAAATAGAAGATTATACTTCTATTGATAGTTAAAAATACCATATTTATGGAGTTTTCAATTCTATTTCTCTAAAGATGCTCTAGAGAATTTACATTGCCAGAACTGTCAATCAACTCCAATGAGGTAGTGATCCCCTAAGCCTGAAAATTTGGGTATAAATTGGCACAGTTAAAAAATAATTATTAAGGGGGTGTTATATTACTGTCCACAGTAAAGGTGACTGTACAATTTTTTTTTCACTTTGAAAAGGCTTTGGGAATTTCTTTCTATATAACATCACAATTGATAAACTAAAGTTAAGAAAGAGTTTATCATATTATCAATGTCATTCACAAACAATGCAGGGCTATTACTGCAGGAAATAATTTTAATATCTCAATCACTAGGTAAAGTATTTCCTTAATGATTCACGGGAGACTTATGAATGGCACATTATAATATTAAATTAGTTGAAATGTTCGCTTAAAATACTAGTCATGGAATTAAGAATGCTTTTCATAGCAAGGCAAATTATTAATGTCTTGCTTCATTTTACATTTTCTTAGATACTGTTTATAAGGTAAACTACAAGTACATCACATGTAGACATCCACATCCATACTCACATTGTCTTTCACTGACTGCTTCTAATACCAGCATTTATCTGGTTTCTTTTTATGCCACATCAATGTAAAGACAGGCAATTTATTGTATCAATTTTCTCTGTGAATGTAGAATGAGAAAAAAACAGTTGTATTAATAAATGTTCAATGACAAGGGACCAAGATGCTATGTTTATATAAAGTCTACACAATAATGTAGACTTTATGTCTACAATGTTATGTTGTCCTGTGAATGTACAATACTTGGATATTTAACATCATTTTTTTTTTTAAGATTTTATTTGTGTGAGAGAGAGTGCACACGACACACACACACACACACACACACACACACACACACACACACGCATGAGTGGGGGGAGGGGCAGAGGAAGAAGCAGGCTCTGCTGTGAGGAAAGAGCCCTATGTGGGATGGGATCTCAGGACCCTGGGATTATGACCTGAGCTGAAGGCAAACGCTTAACCGACTGAGCCACCCAGGCATCCCGGATATTTAACATCTTTTCAGTTGATAACCCTTATATTTAAATCATTTATTGGCTAATAAATATGTAACCTTACTCTTACTTTTTTTTCCCTCGTTCTTTGAGACACATGATTTAGATAGGTGAAGGTGCATTTATAGGATTGTAATCAAATCCTATTGTACAATAATCTGATTTTAGCTTTAAGTTTTCTCTAGTTTATTTCATCATATGCTAATTTTATGACTTAATTTTCAAAAGATTATCCTTTATCCTTTATTATATAATTTTTACAGCAAGTATTTTCATAATTTTATATTCAAAATATGTTTCATTGTCTTTTAAGGTATGTCATGCAAACCATTTCCCCCTCCCTAAAATCTTAATGTAGTATTCAATGAGGGTGGCAGCTTTAATTCACATTTATATATCCTCTCTTGAACTTTTAATCCAGAAATCAAAGATCTAAGGCAGCTCCATGTGGAAATACTTATAAGAGATATAAGAGATGATATTAAGAAAAGCTAAGAAGAAAAGTGAGAACTTGTATATAAATACAAGCAAGTTATTTTATCCTATTTGTAACTATGAAACATTCATTGACCATTGCTATAGTTATAATATCTTAGTGTACATTAAAGATATAAAAAAATGGAAGGGGAGAGCCCTAATCATAATACAAAAATACAAAAGGGTTGTGTTTATTTTTATAAAAAGCAACATCGTATTTATTTTTATTGTATTACATAATGCAAATATAAAAAAATCTAATATCTAAATATGGAAATAAGGTTAGAATATGCATTTTGTATTATATGTGATAAACTTTGCATTATTCAACAGGAAGGGATTTAATGAGTCATTCTAATATCAATTAAAATATTTACTTTGCATACTCCTCCCTAAAATGTATAAAAGAAAAGGAAGTTTATAGATGGTATGATTTAATTGAGAACACCTACTTTAGAGACTGAAAGTCTGCATTAAAATAGTCCATGCTGTCAATTTCCTTGAGCACCTTATATTAACATTTTGAGTCTCAGTTTATGATGCTTAAAAAGTGAATTATATTTACTCCAACATTTTGCCATGATTAGATAGTACTTCTATCCATGCCTGAGTTTCTTCTTTATTTTTTTCAAGTTTTTATTTGAATTCCAGTTGGTTAAAATACAGTGTAATATTCGTTTCAGCTGCAGAATTTAGCGATTCATCACTTATATACAACACCCAGTGCTCATCACAACAAGTTCATTCACCATCACCCATTTAAGCCATGCCTCCACTCACCTCCCCCCCCAGCAGTGGACAAAACTCTACAACAGCAATGGAAATTGAATAAAATTCAATTGAATAAAAGTTAATTTTCTACTAGTTTGAGAAACATTTCTTAATTAGCACACTGATTTGAAATAAATTGTAATAAATGATAATGCTTTATTTAAAAACAAAAATCTGAGTCCTGTTTGCAATTATATTTGTTCAGGTTCTGACCAAATCTGATAGAGATTGGTCAGCCATACTACTCTGCCAGAATGGCTGTTCGCTAAAGTAAAGGATTTCTTCACCTTTTCAGTAACTATGAACTCAGACAAAATAGACCAGTGGAGAATTTGTATGTAAAAGATCATGCAGTAAGGTCAGAAAAGAAAGTCACCAAGGGGAAAAGAGTCATCCTAGGAATTAGATTTTTTTTTTATGTTTATCTAAAGTATAAAAATTACCAACTCCAGGATATTTATTCTTGCTGTGATTGCAATTGGGATGGTGTAGGGAAAACTAACATAATCCATTAAAGCCAAATTAAATTAATTTCTGATTAGCTCTAGAAACTAGGCCATGGATTGTGAATAACTACCTTCCCTTCTCTTCATTTCAGAGAGGACTACAATTAAATCATTGTGGACACTTAGAATAGTTAAACTGCCTGTTGATAAGTGATAGGCCTAGAGAGATATCTTAAGTTTACATGATGTGTAAACAAAATCAGGAAATTATAAAATGCACTCCAATACAAATGGAAGTATTTCCATAAAGAATCAAAAGGGAAGCATACAGGATTGACTTGACATGATATTTGAATTACTTTCAGTAATTTCCATCCTGAAAGAGTTGGTACAGTATACGAAGTCTTTACATGTATATAACAGCAATAGGGCATCATAAAGGGAAAAAAAATAGATGAAACACTAAAAGTGCATGGTTATATGAAAGTAAAGGACTTTTATAAGAGAAATAAAGACAGAGAATCAAAAGGGCTGTGATAAAGATAAATTCACACTGCTGACAATAAAGCATCAACTTATTATGACAGATATTCACATTAATAATGCATTAGTCATGGTGCTCCAGAGAAACAGAACCAAAAAGATTATATATTTTTTCATTTATTAAAAGGCATTGACTTATACAATTAAAGATTCTGACCAGTCTCAGGATCTGTGGTAGGCAAGCTGGAGACCCAGGAGAGCTGACGCTATAGTTCTACCCAAGGCCTAAGGATCAAGAGAATGGTGTAAGGTTCAGTCCTATTCTGAATCTGAAGGCTGGAGAAGCCCAATATCCCAGCTCCAAGACAGTAAGACAGAATTCTCCCTTACTTGGACTTTTCGTCATAGTAAGGACTTCATTGGACTGGATGGGACCCATCCAAATAAGTCCACTGATTCAAATGTTCATCTCACCCAGAAACAGTCTTACTGACACACACAGAATGTTTAACTAAATAAATGAACACCCTGTAGCCCAGTCAAGTTGATGCATAAAATTAACTATCAAAAGTGAGACACAGATCTGTACCTCTGAAACAAATAATGCAATATATATATATATATATTTTTAAAGATTTTATTTATTTATTTATTGGAGAGCGAGCGAGAGAGAAACAGCATGAGAGAGGAGAGGGTCAGAGGGAGAAGCAGGCTCCCCACTGAGCCGGGAGCCCAATGTGGGACTTGATCCCAGGACCCTGGGATCATGACCTGAGCCAAAGGCAGTCACTTAACCAACTGAGCCACCCAGGCGCCCAATAATGCAATATATGTTAAGGGGAAAAAAAAAAAAAAAAGAAGATAGCAGGAGGGG
>NC_058405.1:48181520-48212602 GCF_002201575.2 Neomonachus schauinslandi | reverse complement strand
GGGAAGAATGAAGGGGGGGGGAATCGGAGGGGGAGACGAACCATGAGAGACGATGGACTCTGAAAAACAAACTGAGGGTTCTAGAAGGGAGAGGGGTGGGAGTATGGGTTAGCCTGGTGATGGGTATTAAAGAGGGCATGTTCTGCATTAAAGAGGGTGTTATGCACAAACAATGAATCATGGAACACTACATCAAAAACTAATGATGTATGGTGATTAACATAACAATAAAAAATTTAAAAAAATTAATAAAGTGAGACAGTTGATTATCCTGAGAAAATTATGAACAGCATAAGAGAAGTCAAAAATATTAAAAGTGAGAGGAAATATAAAGTGTTTTTTCATTCACATAAAAAGTTTTTATTGAGAAACTATTGTGTGTCAGGCCCATAGCTGGACACTAAGAATTAAAGGAGAACATATCAGATATGGTAATTATCCTAATAGGGTTTAAATACAGAATTTGTTAAAAGTATAGATGATACAAAATTTTACTGAGATTTAATAGGAATTGAGATTTAAGAATACAAATTCTCAGTAGCAAATTAATGAAAAGAGAACTAGTTATAGAAAGAAATGCACCCCCTGAAAGGTGAAAGCTATAACATTACGTATATAGGCATAAAAAATTTGATCCCGCCTCAAAAGAATATAGTCCCATTACTATAAAAATGATTATCCCTTAATATTATTTCCTTTCTGATTGTTATAACTATGAATAAAAATTAATAGATATTTAAATTATCAAAAATATACTGGACATTTGAACTTGCTGGGAAAGAAAACTAAATGGTACTTTGACATGAGAAATCAAAATATAGAACTGATATTTCAGAAAGTTGCATACATCAAAAATGTTGAACAAGTCTTCTTAAATTATTTTGTTAATGTATTAAATTGTTGCATCATTAATAATCACTAGCTAATTAGCTATATGTATAGAAATAGCAGTATAAAAAAACAGGTTGTATGTTTTTCTACAAAGTAGATTTTTACACAGTCAAGGTCAGTCATTGTTCCGATATTATTGGCATAGAAGAGAACAGGAGAGGGGAAAAAAAAAATCTTCAACTCCATTAGACTTTTATTTCAACATTGGGATAAATTAAAAGTAACATATAAACAAGAAAAATACTTCAGATTGGGTAGACAAGGAAGTCTTTGAGAAGGTAACTTTTATGCTAAGATCTGAATGGCAAGAAATCCTCTCTATGGAAAGATTGTGGAAAGAGTATTCCAGGGAGAGAGAAGAAAGGGATTTGGCATATGAGTGAGGAATGGAGTCAGAGGGAAGGGGTCAGTTTGGAGTGTTGTGGAAGCCAGATTGTATAGGATTGTAATCAGGATAAAGGTTATTGATTTCTTCTAAGTATAAAGGGGAAAAAAATAGAAGACTTTTAAGCAGGGTGGTTGCCATGATTTCTTTCTTTGGAGCCTGGAATTTAGCGGTAAAGTGGGCTTAGGGATGTCGAAGAGGAGAGTGTTTTTAATTGTTTTTGTTTTTCTATAATAACCCATTTGAGAAATAATAGTGGCGTAACTAAAGAAACATACCTGTCTTACTTTCTACATCCACATAATGCAATTAAAAATGCATATGGTTGGATAGATATATAGATAAGAAAGAAAGGGAAAAAGAAAGATCTAATACTCATAGTCTAGGATAAGGGTTGGCAAACTGTTTCTATAAAGGTCTGGATGCTACATATTTTAGTTGGAAGGGCCATATGATCTCTTTCCAACTAATCATTACTGTCTTTGTAGCATGAAGACAGCCCAATATATAAATGAATGGGTGTGACTGTTCTAATAAAAATCTATTTATGAAAACATTTGTCAGGACGGATTTGGCTATAGCTTGCTAATTTCTACTCCAATTTATAGAATATGTAATTTACAATTTGCTGAATAAGAATACATTGTATTTAGTTCATAAAATACATAATAAATAAGACACATAATAAATAATGCATAATGTGTAACATAGTGGTATATGATACATATCATATAAATAAGATTAACAACATAGAATGTATACTATATCAATGTATCATAGTGTCCATAACAGATGAAGATTTTTGTTCCTACGAAGTTCAGATTCTTGTTCTGGGACATAGATGGTGGAATATAATGAAAAAAATTAAGTATGCCAAGAATTCACCAAAGTTGTTATTTTTGTTATTTTCTTTAAGTGAAACATTTTTGTGTGATCTCTGAAAGTATTTGGAGAAATTTACATCCTCATTTATAAAATAAACAAGGTAACAAACTAAATAACAAAGAATCTAAAAGAGAATGAAATAAGGTAACTATTTGGGTGGGGAAATGTTCACCCCCCTGGCCTCTAAGAAGAAAGGGCATTTATGCCAAGAACCAGGTAGGAAATACTTAGCCCTTTGAAATGCTGCCAGCAGTTTGTTCCTGGCCCTAAGGTAGTTATCACTTAACGGAGCAGAAAGAACAAGTTACTCCATCTATACCAAAATGACCAAGTCAAAAAGATGAGGGATGAGGTTGAGGATATAGGGAGAGACTAAACCATAGAGTGCCTTAAAGGGCATGGAAATAATTTATAGGAACTGATCAGAAGACATTTTTTTCTGAAGTTATTTTAATTTAAAACACAAAATTACTCTGCCTTGCTGTGGAATGGTTGTCACAATGAAGATATACAGCACTTGCCTCATTCCCCAAAATTTATCTGGATCAATGTCTCCACTCATGCCAAACTTCTGGAAACTTGTGATCTCTTTTTGCTTACTATGGCTTTCCCTTTCCCATAATGTCATATAAATGGGATTATACACTATGAATATATTTTGAGTCTGGTTTATGTATGCTTTCATTGATGTATCTTTTTGGCAAATGAGCATTTTTAATAATGAAGTATTTTTTTTCTGCATTTAAAGAAAAGTTATTCATTAAAATTTTTTTTTCAATGCCACTAATTATTTATTATCTGTCTATGACAAAGGATGTGTCTATCTAGACCTAGTCTTCGATAATAGATAAAGTATCCTTGGTCACCAGGATTTTTGACTCAGATTTAAAACTGAAGCCAATTACTCTACATAGACCTTAGTTTAGGTTCCAGTAATTAACATGTGTATATCTAGCTAGGATCTATTGGACTTATTTGGGAATTTGCCTATTCTCAGCCCAGGCATCCAAATGTGATCCAAATTTCTATCCTTCCTATGTGGGTAACCTTGGGCAAGTTACTTAACATTTATGTGTCTCTGTTTCTCAGTCTTTGTGAGGACTAAATATAAAGTCTTTAGAATAGTGGCACTTCTAAAATGTCTTTTATCTCCCAGCTATTGGTATTCTTCTTATTAGTAGTAGTCTTGTTATAATATAAAAGACTGTATCCTATAATAGAAGTTCCAAACTGTGTCCCATAAACTAAATACAGCTTGCAGATAGGTTTTGAATAGTCTACACTATTAACCCAACATAATACTATAAATCTGTATTTAATGCCATTTTTAAAATTGAGATATTTCACATAAAAACCCATATATTCTGTTGAAAAATTGGATTATGTATCAATTATATGTTCATAGTCTTGTTTGGTGATATAACAGTCTAGATTAAAGTAAAAGCTGTTCCCAGTCGACAAAGAAATTCACAATCTCCAGGTCTATATAGATCTAACCATTCATTGTTATCATTCTACTTAGAGACTGATTACCATCATTTCTCTTACAAACTAATCTGTTATCAAGGTTCTATCAACTTTTTGGTTCTGGGTGGCTTGCAAAATTGAGGCTTGCTGCCCAGGAGCAAGCATTTCATTTACAAGACCCATCCTTAAACAATTATAAATTATTAACGATGCTTCCTCCCATTTTTTAACCTCCTGCAGTCTATTGTTTACAGTTTTGCATGTTGAGAACGGTTTTGTTTGAACATTTATACCATAGTAGGGGCTACTAGGGAATGAGATCACAATTTTCCTTCTGAGCAGCTCAGATTATGTGTTTTTTTTTTTCTCTATCATTTTAGGGGGAAATCCACCTGTTGCTTTGATTTTCTATACATTTCTTGGAAGGGAAATATTTTTGTTTTTGTCATTACAGCCTCTGCACTCTGGATTTATGCACAGGTAGTTATTGGAGTCAATTACATCAAACTTCTTTAGGTACTGTCTGCCTGTTCTGGTTAAGCATATGGCATGCGATGAGTAATCAAGACTGTATTCTAAATTCAATCTTTCCTGTCATTCATTTAGTGGAAAACTTCTACAGGCAATAGCAAACATTCAGTGCTCTTGCCAGACTTTGATTTTTCTGTATTCTCAAGGATATTTTAAAGGGAGATAGAAAAAGTTTTATATTTGGAACAGAAAAAAATTGCCATGATGTTACTATCAGCAGAAATTATCTGTTTACTTTTCTGTCGGTGCTACTCTTCCCTGAACTCTTTGAGGTCTGGTCTTTTAATCCCTAAAGCCTAGAACAGTTGCTGATATACAATAGCCATTCAGTAAATATTTACTGAATGAACCTTCCCTCTGAGGATTGCACCTGCTCTGAATTGATTTTATATTTATCTCCACAATGCTTGTGTTAGTCTATGAAAGCAGTATACCTCTCAGATCTTCCAGATCAGTATCCCGACAGTAATGCTTGATTTTACTTTATAAACACAAGTAAAAGTTAACAGGTATATAAGAAAACATAGAAGGGAAGGAATAATCAATGACTTCATATAGAGGAGCTTGTGTTTTCCTTGCCAAAGTGTTACACCGGGTCAAAGCTACCAAGTTCTTTTACTATGGAACATTCCACTGGTGTAACTGTCATTATTTCAGTAAAGCAATATGGTCCCTGAATCATATTAAAACACTACATTTAACACATCTTGGACAACTAAAATGAAATTATTTCTGAAAGAAATTGAACTAACATAGATCTCTAGTTACTTTCCAAGACTAAAGACAAACATTTGAAATTTGTTAATAAAGAAATGTGTTTAATATGCCCTGAAGAATTGAGAATAACTTGGATATTTAACCAGAAGATAAAACTGGGGAATTCAAAATCTGGAAAGGATGCTATGTATACACGTAACTTATTGCATTTATAACACAATTTAACCTGCTGCTTTAAAAAAAAAAAAAACATGAAATAGTAATCACATACTTTTAAAAGATTGTTTGTGAAAACTCTCCAGCAACGATGATTATTTTGGGAATGCCATCATGAAATTCTCTTACTAGTTAGGCTTAATGTTTGAGAAACAATTTCCTGGGGAAAATGTCAGATTAAGTCAAATAAGTATTTTGATCCAAATCTTGTTGCTATACAGCTTATTAAAATGGAACAATTTTTTTCTTTGTTAATGTCATTTAACATTAACACCAATATATCTAAGGGAAAGTAAAGCTATGTTGTATGTTTATGTAGCATTCAGACATTTCCTTTAAGTTATCTCTCAGTAGTGATAAATGTTGGCCTGGGGGAAAAGAAAAAGCACACCCTACCCATGACAATGGCTTGCCACATGACAATGTTATAAGTATCGATGCCATAAAATATTGTTATTCTACACATTTCTATCTGTGTGTATATACAAACACATAAAACAGTGGCACTATGTAGAAGTGTAGTACTAAATATTAAAATCCTGAGATCTTAATCAAACCTAGAACTGTTGGAAATTTATTCTAAGACCAATTAAACTGTTTGGAATCAGTTTCATTTGCTATAAAATGAGCAACTATATATAACGTGTTTTATTTAGTTTACAAATTTAATGTCTAGATCAAACCTGCTGACATATTTAAAAATTACTTTGAAATATCTTAAAACTCTTTAGAGAAATTATTTTACAAATCTCTCTCTATGCTGTTTATTCCTTATGTTCCACATGGCTAACTGAGCATAATAAAAAAAAATGTTTTGCATTTTTATTTCATCTGGTGTGTCTGTGTAGAACGTTTATCTAACAATTTCATAATCTAAACAAAAGCACATGTATCTTTTTTTTTTAAAGATTTTATTTATTTATTTGACAGAGAGAGAGAGAGATAGCCAGAGAGGGAACACAAGCAGGGGGAGTGGGAGAGGGAGAAGCAGACTCCCCGCTGAGCAGGGAGCCCGATGCGGGGCTCCATCCCAGGACCCTGGGATCATGACCTGAGCCGAAGGCAGACGCTTAACGACTGAGCCACCCAGGCACCCTCCTCTGACCATTTTTTAATCACTTTTTTTGCAGTTGAGTTGTAGGAGTTATTTATATATTTTGGATATTAACCCCTTATCATATATATGATTTGCAAATATTTGTTCCCATTTGGTAGGTTGCCTTTCCATACTGTTGATGGTTTCCTTTGTTGTGCAGAAGCATTTTAGTGTGATATTCCACTTATTTATTTTTTGCTTTTGTTGCATTTGCTTTTGGTGTCAGTCATCACCAAACCTGATGTCGAGGAGCTTACCTCCTATGTTTTCTTCTAGGAGTTTATAGTTTCAGGTGTTATGTTTAAGTCTTTAATCCATTTCAAGTTAATTTTTGTGTATGGTATAAGATGGCGGTTCAGTTTCCCTCTTTTGCATATGGCTGTCCAGTTTTCCTAGCACCATTTCTTGAAGAGACCATCCTTTCCCCATTGTATATTCTTGGCTCCTTTGTTACAAATTAAGTAAGCATATATGTGTGGGTCTATTTCTGGGCTCTCTCTTGTGTTCCATTGATCTTTGCAATAACATGGATGGACCTTGAGGGCATTATTATAAGTAAAGTAAGTCAGAAAAAGAAAAATACCATATAATCTCACATGTGTGTGGAATTTTATAAAACAACTCATAGATACAAATGATAGATTGGTGGTTGACAGATGGCGGGGAATGAGCAAAATACGTGAAGGTGCTCAAAAAGTCCAAACTTTCCATTGTAAAATAAATCATAGGAATATAAAGTACAACATAATGACTATAGTTAATAATACTGTATCTTATACTTGAAAGTTGCTAAGAGAGTCGATCTTAAAATCACAAGTAGATCTCATCACAGGAAAAAAAGTTTTAACTGTGTGGTAATGATAACTAGAGTTATTGTGGTCATTTCATGATATATACAAGTATCAAATGAGTATGTTTTATACCTGAAACTAACATTATGTTATATGTTCATTATATCTCAATAAAAAATAAAGAAGTAGAGACTTATTTCCAAAAGACTATTGCAGTTGGGTGAGAAGGACCGTTGGACTAGGGAGAAGGCTCCAACAGTCAGATATGTAAGTGTCTCAAAGCTGTAATGGAGAGGCTTTCCTTTCATAGGAATAGAAGGAGAAGTAAACAGGCTAGATGGAACAGTGAGTGGAGGAAAGGAAAGAACAGGTGATCAGACAGTTGATTAGGGAATATTTTTCCCTGAGGTCAGTCCATTCTCTCTGAAAGGAATAGTAGGAAGGGTTGTTTGTATTCCAGTGCCTGTTAGTTTGGGTGAGTCTAAGTCCAGGAGTCTGTGAGGAGGGAAAAAGCCTTACTAAATTTATCAAGTCAGTTTAAGATGGCTATTTTCACTAAATTGGCAAATCTTATTTGAATAATTTGTTCGTTCAACTTACTGAACATTTTTTTTTTTTTCAGTAAGCATACTAGGTGTGCTCACTTTATCCTAGTGGAAGGAAATGAAGAATAGTATTTCTCATAATATCATCCTCAGATTGATTACCACAAAATAACTAATCAAGACCTAATCCTCAAATTGATTACCACAAAATAACTAATCAACCCTAAGGATGAGGAAGTTGCATTTTCAATAATAAGTCTGAGTAACTCTTACACACACTAGCTTGTGAGAAACTCTGCATAAATAATTTAAGCACACAAGGAATCAGAATCTTGAATGAATTGCCAAGTAGGGTTGCCTGGTATGTATAATTTAAATATTAATTTAGAGAATGAATATTTATTCCACTCATCTGATTAATGTGTGATAAATACCTTACAACCTGCTTTAAATTCTATATATTTTACAAAATGCTTAACCTATAATTATAAGTACTTTTAAGTTAAAATAAGAAATGATATCAAATATGCGAACGTTCATCCACCTTATTCTATTTGTCTAATATATATTAAATTATCGTTTCAATAAAGTCTTTAAACATTTTTATTAATATTTTTATGTCTTTATATTACATAGCTTGTTTGATTTTTTCTCTTATCATTCAAAATTCCAGGCTCAGATGAAAAACAGTCAATTATTTCTGTCAAAGCTGATAAACTAATTGAAGAGACTGTGATTTCATAGTTGTTTAACATCCATACATAAAATTATGTCTTTCTCAGAAATGTTGTATTCTAAATAATCTGAAAGCTATAAAAAGTAAACCTCTCAACCTCGGTAATGTTTCTCTAGCTGTTTGTGGAGGTACTTGGGTTTTTTCTATGTTTGTAAATGTAGGTAGATTAGAGTCTGGAAGCAAGTTTGAAAAGGTTCACTGACCACAACAAATTTTGATTTCAAGCAAGATTTCCCAAACAGTGAAGATATGGCATAATATTTAAAATATGGACTTTGAAGTCAGATATGAATATAAATTCTTCCTCTTTCTCTTATCATCTCCTATGATATTCATTCAGCAGATGGCATAACTTCACTGAGATTCACTTTCCTTTTCAGTAAAGTAGAATAGAATGAAGTAATATATGCACTGTTTTCTCACATATTAGTTGCTCAATAAGTAGTAGATTTTTTTTTAAGATTTTATTTATTTATTTGACAGAGAGAGACACAGCGAGAGAGGGAACACAAGCAGGGGGAGTGGGAGAGGGAGAAGCAGGCTTCCTGTGGAGAAGGGAGCGTGATGCGGGGCTCAATCCCAGAATCCCAGGATCATGACCCAAGCCAAAGGCAGACGCTTAACTACGGAGCCACCCAGGCGCCCCTATAGTAGTAGATATTTTTTATCTCAGCTTGCAAAAGTACTATAAAACATCCTCCTTGGTTGTATATATTGTTATTTTACTTATTCCAGACCCAATTAAATCTAAATTGCACTCAATGCGATGTATATAAATGAATAAAATATAAACCCTACTATCACAGAATAACATTCTAGTAGGGGATTCTAGGATATAAATATATGATTAAAGTAAAACTCTATATCAAGTGGTTTTAGAAAAGTAAAATAAAATTTATTACAATTTTAGAACGGATTTTATGGTTAATTTAGTTATCTAATTGTCATTAATATTCATGTTTGTTTTATACATTTTGCTGTATAATTCAACAGATAATGTTCCACTATATCATGGATATTATGTAATTATGATGCTTTAGTTATTCTGAGTTAAGATTACACATGAGATGGCAAAGATGCATGTTAAAAATAGCAATAATTGTAAAGCTTTTCACTATTTAATTACTGTGTTAATTTTTAAATAGTTTTTAGAGATTAATAACAATTCTATGGTTTATTTATTTTATACTCTCTGACTTACATTCTTAGATCATTTTATATGCGATTCTTATCTGATTGATTTCACCAAAGATTTATCTCCCCCACACACACACATGTTGCCTAACTACATAAAACCCTAGTTATGACCAATGATCCAAAAGTCCTGCTCATCTCTCACTCTCTTTGTCACTAGTGTGACCCTATTACAAAGGTAATTATCCTGACTTCTGTACTCAGATTCATTTTGCCTATTTCTAACTTTTATTAATGGAATCATGTAGTATGCAATTTATTATGTTTGGTCTTCTGCTTAATAAATGGATTCATCCATGTTTATGCATGTAGCAGTAGTTGCTCATTTTCATTCATGCATTTATTAACCATTTTAGGAAATATGCTATAATTTACATGTGTGTTCTTCTGTTGATGGAAATTAGAGATATTTCTAGGTTTGTGCTAATTCTATTGTCATTCTATAGAACTTGTATGCATCTGCATGCATATCTCAGGCATGTGCCTATTAGGATGGCTATTATCAAAACAATAACTGCAAGCTGTCTTTTATTAGTGTATTGTATCACATTGATTGATTTGCCGATGTTGAACCAACCTGGCAGCCCAGGGATAAATCCCACTTGGTCGTGGTGAATAATCCTTTTAATGTACTGTTGGATCCTATTGGCTAGTATTTTGGTGAGAATTTTTGCATCCATGTTCATCAAGGATATTGGTCTGTAATTCTCCTTTTTGATGGGGTCTTTGGTTTGGGGAAGAAGGTAATGGTGGCCTCATAAAACGTGTATTATGCTGAGCAAAATAAGTCAATCAGAGAGAAACATGTATCATATGACCTCACTGATATGAGGAATTCTTAATCTCAGGAAACAAACTGAGGGTTGCTGGAGTGGTGGCGGGTGGGAGGGGTGGGAGGGATGGGGTGGCTGGGTGATAGACATTGGGGAGGGTATGTGCTATGGTGAGCGCTGTGAATTGTGTAAGACTGTTGAATCACAGACCTGTACCTCTGAAACAAATAATACATGTTAAAAAAAAAAAAAAAAAGGAAGAAGAAGAAGAAGATAGCAGGAGGGGAAGAATGAAGGGGGGTGGAATCAGAGGTGGAGATGAACCATGAGAGACTATGGACTCTGTTAAACAAACTGAGGGTTCTAGAGGGGAGGGGGTGGGGGGATGGGTTAGCCTGGTGATGGGTATTAAGGAGGGCACATTCTGCATGGAGCACTGGGTGTTATACGCAAACAATGAATCATGGAACACTACATCAAAAACTAATGATGTAATGTATGGTGATTAACATAACATAATAAAAATAAATAAAAAGAAAAAAAGAAAAAACACCAAAAAACAATAGAAAACAAGTGTTGGGGAGGTTATGGAGAAATTGGAGCACTTATACACTGTTGGTGGGAATAAAAATGGTACAGCAGCTATGGAAAACAGTATGGAGGTTTCTCAAAAAATTAAAAAAATAGAACTACATTTAGGATCCAACAAGTCTACTTCTTGGTATATGTAAAAAGAATTGAAATTAGGATCCGGAAGAGATATCTATACTCCCATGCTCATTACAGCATTATTCATAATAGTCAAGATATGGAAAGAGCACAAATGTCCACTGACAGATGAATGTATAAAGAAAATGTGTTATATGCATACAATGAAATACTTCTTTAGCCTTAAAAAAGAAGGAAATTCTATGTAGGCCACAGCTTGAAGAACATCATGCAATAAGCCAGTCACAGAAGGACAAATAACACATGATTTCACTTACATGAATTATTTAAAATGGTCAAACTCAAAGAAGCAGGGAGTATGGTAATGGTTGCCAGGGGCTCTGGCTCAGATATTCCTGAATCATCTTGTCCTATCCTGTCCCAGTCCAGAAATCCAATAAGCCTTGGTACTTTTTTTATAGAAAATGGTATTTAAAATCCAACTTATTAACATTAGATATGCTCATTTGTATTGGGACATTGGTATTGTTTCTAGACCCTCTTATTAGACAGAGGTCAATATTACCCATACATGCACACATGCAAACAACTATTTCTTTTTTTTTTTGTGACCAATCCTTTATTTATTTATTTTTATTTTATGTTAATCACCATACAATACATCATTAGTTTCTGATGTAGTGTTCCATGATTCATTGTTTGCGTATAACACCCAGTGCTCCATTCAATATGTGCCCTCTTTAATACCCATCACCAGGCTAACCCATCCTCCCTCCACTCCCCCCCAGAACCCTCAGTTTGTTTCTCAGAGTCCATAGTCTCTCCTGGTTCGTCTCCCCCTCTGATTTCCCTCCCTTCATTCTTCCCCTCCTGCTATCTTCTTCTTCTTCTTTTTTTTTTTTTTTAACATATAATGTATTATTTGTTTCAGAGGTACAGGTCTGTGATTCATCAGTCTTATACAATTCACAGCGCTCACCATAGCACATACCCTATTTCTAACTACCTACCTACCTATCTTAACAGTTCAAACTTTTACTTCAAATTACTGTTTAATATCACATGGCTTATTCTAACCTTACCCTTTTTGTATTTGTAATTCCTTTCTGCAGTATTGAACTAGCTGCTCTTTTGTCCAAATGTGTACTTATATTTCCAATCTTCTGTACACAGCCAGTCAGCCAACAGGTTGATGGTGCTCTCGGAATGAATGACGCTGCCAGCTCAGGACAGCGCCAGCCAGGATCTATTGCTCCTGCAGCAGTGCCAACTTGCATGATTTCATGCAGATCAGAAGAGAGAGACAGAGAGAAACACAGTATTCATATCTGTGAGGGGCGGTATCAGTTTAACCTCTTGCTAGAGAATGGCTATAATGTTTTGTGGACTGAACCTAAATAACTTTTTGTTGTGATTATATATCTTAATTGTTACCAGATCTGGTCAAATAAAATGGCATGCTTAAGTGTATCAAAATAATTTCAATTATTTTTTAGGTGTATTTTGAGCACACTGTCAATTTTTATTAAAGGATTTTGAGGAGTGCCTCGGTGGCTTAGTTGGTTAAACATCAGACTCTTGATTTCGGCTCAGGTCTGATCTCAGGGTCGTGAGATTAAGCCCCACCTCAGGGTCTGTGCTCAGCACAGTGTCTGCTTCTCTCCCTCTCCACGCATGTTCTCTGTCTCTCTCTCAAATTAAAAAAAAAAAAGATTTTGAAAAGAAAAGTATAATGTAAATATTAAGCAGGGAAAAGTCCTAACAAATTCCATTTTAATAGAATCTGAATTATAAATATACACTCAAATTTCTTTTCATACTTAACAATGGACATAAAAGAAATATTTAATGCAAATACATTATTTAGCCTACATAACATACACTTTAATATCAATAAAGCTTACTGTTTTAGATGTCATGATTTTTAGTTGCTAAGGTAAACATAAATAATAAATGCTATGCAAATTTAAAAGTGGCTTCATTCTAAAAAATATACATGATCCAGTTTGTATATTTTATTTTATTTTTTTATTTTTTTTAAAGATATTATTTATTTATTTGGGAGAGAGAATGAGAGACAGCACAAGAGGGAAGAGGGTCAGAGGGAGAAGCAGACCCCCCACCGAGCAGGGAGCCCAATGTGGGACTCGATCCCGGGACTCCAGGATCATGACCTGAGCCAAAGGCAGTCGCTTAACCAACTGAGCCACCCAGGCGCCCCTCCAGTTAGTATATTTTATCAGATGAATAAAAAAAGCCCATTTTTTTTTTTAGAGAATGCTTATCTGCTAAAATATAATGCTGCTAAATTTATTAATTTGGATACAGATTTGCTAACATGAAATAACTAACAGATATAAACACAATGAAGTCTTAATTACGGGTTTCTCAAACTGAAAGACAAAAAGTACTTTTCTCCCCTTTGAAAGTCATATGTCCTGAGTTGGGAATCAGACAGTCACTGAACTTGTCAAGATAACAAAGAAACAGTAACAATAAGAACACAGTTTTCTCTTGGTTGTTTTCACCTAATGTATGGGCAATGCAAATTGAGTTAAAAATGATAGCAATAAAAGCTCAAAATAAGTATACAATTTATGATATAAATAATTCAATGGAGATCCAATTCCCTAACAAACAAATTTTAAAGAGAAAGACAAAAAAGAAAATTAATTCCTCATCTATAACATATATCCCTTATGAACTACAAATTAGTAGATTTGAATTGCATTCTAATAATATCTCTTTTTCCAATAAAGCAAATAACCAAACAACAGAAATAGAAATATCTTATGAAGGCAAATGATTTTGAGTGGATTAAACTGCGTCTCTGTTAGCTTGCCTATTACCTCTTTGTCTTTCAAAACAATTCTTAGTTGAAAAAAAGGCATTGCCACCTTAATGATATTTTGTGCTCAGTGTCCTAAAACACTTCTGTCACACACTATTTTTGGTCCCATGGACATTGTAACAATTTATTAATCATAACTGCTGTTTAATTGAGTAAAGTGTTAAAATATTAGATCTTTTTCTTTTCATGTGATACTGTTTTTTTTTAAAAGGAAGGGTGTCTGGAAAAAATACAGAAATGTTTCAAAAAGGGTGTAAAAGACAAAAATTATTGCATAAACAGTGCAATGAAACATTCATCATGAACCATTATTTTATAGCAAACACTAAAACGTTTTGGTGTGTATACTCTAACTATGCTCTTACCCAAAACAAACAAACACACACAAAATCCCTCAAGTTTAGGAAAAGATTTAAATCCATTTTTCCTTTGTTCTTTTCTTAATCCTTCTTTTCTTTTGTTGGCACATTTTAAGATATACTCTATTAAGTTTAAAAATGCCCAGGAAGTTAAGTTTTCCTTTCAATCCCAATGTAATATGTTTAAATGCATCCTTTAAAATAGAGATGCTGTCTATAAAATCGTATTGTAAACACTGGACCAATTAAACTGTTTTTACCATAGTTATTATATGGAACAGATGCTTTAATGTTATAGAAAAGAATTAAAATTTAATGGGTGGTTTGGGGAATTGCACATCTGTTTTGATTAGACAGATATTTTCTATTTCATTTTAATGTTATCTTAAAAATATTCCAGAAGAATACATTTGTTATTAATTTACTCAAATCTAAAATGTGTGTCTATTATATATACTTTTGAATTATGGCAATAAAAATTGAAATGTTATGGCAAGAGTGTTTCAGCATTGAACCTTAAGTTGCCTCAGCATTTAGAGAAGAATGAGATGTTGATGGCACAGAAGCAAAGAATGAATGTTAAAAAATAGGGAATGGTCATGGTTTATATCAGTTGACCATCGATAGCATGCTTTTCTTTCATCCAGAGCCTTGGCAAAACATTGGGGAAAAAAATACCCTTGTCAGGCATGAAGCCATCTTTGCCATAATTTGTCGGTATACTAATATGTAGGAAACGCCTGCTTAAACCACCTGCCGGTTGATATTTGCTGGCTTCAACTTTATACAATTTTTTAAACTTTTCTAAATAGTCTTAGAGAAAATTTCCAGATTGTGAGTGTAGAGATTTTACAGGGACGGTGGTATGAATATTTATACCAGCATTTGTAAAGTAGAAATACATTAATATTAATGTCAAGTCTTTTTAATAAGAAATAATTGGCCAAAGAACTTGACCTATTCCAAGGGTGCCCTGGGATTTTTATGTCCAAATCAAAAACTTAACCTGATTTGATTTGGTCTTATTTTTAAAGATTTCATTCTTATACTAAAATAAAAAAAATAACTCTGTAATCATGTATTCATTCACTCTTTCAAGCATTTGTTTACCCAACAAAATAGACTGGGGGCCAACTCTGTTCTAATCTCAGTGCTAGACATTACAAGTAAAACTGTGAATAAGACATCCGTTCTTTCCACTCATGATGTTTACATTCTAATGGGTTAGAAGACAGGATTATACTATTACCTTAGGTTAGGACATCAGAGAATATACCTAAAAGCAATTCAAGTAGTCTTTAGAAAAAAAAAAAAAAAAACTTGAAATATTGAAATAGTGATTATAAGGTAAAAAGTTATTAAGAGTTGAAGAGATAGGAATGCACATCCGTTGGTGTGGCAAGAGCACAGACACGAGTAGTTTTAGGCAGTATTACAACATGCCATCAGCAACAGATGTTTTATTTTGTTCTTTATGTTACCCCTTAAAACCTGAATTCTAGAAGGGATAAGTCTAACAACATTTTGGTAGATAAAATTAGAACCAGATAGAGAGCTAATTTAATAGTCCAAGATAAAAGTTAATTGAGGAATGAAAAAAACCTGAGAAACTCAAATGACTCTTAGTTTGGCTCCTGTCACCAAAATGAAATCCTCTTTTTGCTGAATGAAAAAAAATCTTAGCACATCTATTTTTCGTGCTTATTTGCTCTCTGGGACACCTGACATCTACAATAATTACTACTTTCTACAAACCCTCAGATTTGGAACAGTAGGATATCAATCAAAAAACCTACTGTTACAAGAATTCTAGTTGATATTTTTGGTGTTCCCCCCTTTTCAGAAATCAGGGAACCCAACTGTGCAAATCAACTATGAAAAAGAAGAAATGAGAGACAGTGTATCTACTTGGCTAACACAGGAGCTGAATTACAATTTTACTACTCATTCTTCTCTGCTTCAGTTAGCTTTAAAAATATCAGTAGCATTTCACAAGATTGTTAAGGATTTGCCTTGATTTCAGAAAGAGCCATTGGTCTGGAACATTGATTATACATTGGGATTGTCTAGTTCATCAAAGGTTAATGTGCTTAAGTAATAATATTATTATTACTTAATAATAGGCACTTCATTTTAAATCTTAGTCATTTATTTAAGTTAGCAAATCAGAATTATCTCTGAAATTCTGAATTGGTTTATGTTTGATACATTCAACCTAAGAGCAGAGCTCTGACCATGATGTGATTTCTTTTTGCTTTCAACTATTTACTGAGTGCCTATGTGTGCCAGGTGTGGAGGATATAGCAGTTAAGTTACAGACATAGTCAATGTGCCCTTATAGAACTTTCAATTTAGTAGTGAAGTTAATAGTTAAAAACAAATCCAATGTTAACTGACTTCAGTTGTGCTATTGTAAAGAAACTTAAGATGCTCCAAAAGCATGTATTTATTCAAATTTGTCTATGCGTTCAAGAAGGGTTTTCCCAGGAAAGTGATATTTGAAGTAAAAGATGGACAGGTAGGGACTGTCTCGGAGAAGGTGGGAGGGAGAGAAACCCAGGTGGACAAAATAACACATGTGTTAAAGTCCTGAGGTGAAAGGGTGAGGAATGTTGGAACAGGAGAAAGGCAAATGTGAATTAAGAAGAGCAACAGTAACAGAAGCAAAAGTTAAGGCTAAAGGTATAGGTAGGGCTATGATTATTCGGGGCATTATTTAAACTATTTTTATTTAAAGTGCAGAAAACCCCATCCAATGCTGGGGGTGAAGGATGAAAAATTTACATAGGAGTCCAGGTGTGGCGCTAACTTCACATATGACTGATCCAGTGACTCAACTAACAGAATTCTGTCATTCTCTCACAAGAGTTCTCTTTTCTTGGGTGCCTGGTTGTTGAGCATCTGCCTTTGGTTCAGGTCATGATCTTGGGTCCTGGGATAGAGCCCCACACTGGGCTCCCTGGAGCATGCTTCTCCATTTCCCTATGCCCCTCCCCAGTTCATGCTCACTCTCTCTCGCTAATAAAATCTTAAAAAAAAAAAGTTCTCTTTTCCTAGAAGGCATAATATCCCTTTGATAAAGTATGCTAAATAATGTCTCCCTCATAAAGTGCCACTCCCTACCTTTGCCTGTCTCTGGAAACATTACTTTATATGGTAAACCAGACTTTGATTTTTTAATTTTTTTTTTATTTATTTGAGAGAGAGAGAGAGTGAGCATGAAGGGGGTGGGTGTCAGAAGGAGAAGCAGACTCTCTGCTGAGCGGGAAGCCCGATGCGGGACTAGATCCTAGGACTCGATCCTAGGACTCTGGGATCATGACCTGAGCTGAAGTCAGTCTCTTAACTGACTGAGCCACCCAAGTACACCAGACTTTGTAGATGTAATTAAGTTAAGGATCCTGAGATGGAGAGGTTATCAAGGTTTATTTGGATAAACCAGATGTAATCACAAGGGTGTACTACTAAGAGGGAGACTGGAGAATCAGAGTCAGAGAAGGAAATGTGATAACAAAAGTGTGGAGGGGTAGGAGGCAAGTAATGAAGGTGACCTCTAGCAGCTGAAAAAGGCAAGGAAAAAGTCTCCCCTGAAACCTCCATAAGGAACACAGCCTTTTTGATGTTAGACTTCTAAACTCCAAAAGTGTAGGATGACAAATTTGTGCTGTTTTAAGCCCCTGAATTGGTGGGGAATTTGTTACAATAACCATAGGAACCCAATACATGTCATTTCCAATTTAGTCACCCTAGTTAAAGGGTCAATCTTTTTCTGTAGTTTTGGCAGAAATTTCTAGAACAAATTCTGGTCCAACTTGAAGCATGTGGATATCCTCAAAACAAACCCAATGGTCAGAGGGATGGAGTATTCTTATAGCCCTACTTGTGTCATGTACTTCTGCTTCCAAAGGAAAAATTGTGGGAGAAGTTATTCTTTCTTTCTGATTCACATGGGTAGTCCCCCATGAGCAATATTGATTTGTTATTTAAAAAAAGTGGACAAAGAATATTTTGTGAATGGCATCAGAGGGAGAGAAAGGGAGAAAAAGAAAGAGAGAAAATAACTGAATGAATATAAGGATAAAGACACTCTGATAGCCAAAAGCAGAATCACACTTAAGAATAGCACCAAACAGGGGTGCCTGGGTGGCTCAGTCCCTTAAGCATCTGACTCTTGATTTCAGCTCAGGTCGTGATCTCAGGGTCATGGGACTGAGCCCTGTGTTGTGCTCTGTACTTGCAGGGAGTTGGCTTGAGATTCTCTCTCTCCCTCTCCCTCTGCCCCTACCCCCACTAAAATAAATAAATAAATCTTAAAAAAAGAATAACATCAAACATTATTTTGACACTCAGGAATTGTATCAGTGTACTCATATGAAAAGTGAACTGATTTAATAGTAAATATGTGTATGTTTTATGAACTCAGTGAAAACAAATATATTAAATATAAAACATTATTATTACTTTTTCAATATTCAATCTGAAACCTCACTATCAATTGCTCAAATATTTAGCTAAAACCAGTAACAAGAATTTTCATGTTTGTAGGTAATCCTATAGTACACATATAACGTTTCTATGTTTCCATTTGTCAAATACAAAGAATGCAAAAGCTAGAACTTAAAAGAGTATATGATAAAAGACATTCCTGATTACCCATCCATTCTGACCTGGCTTATGATCCTCCTTCTCTGTACTTGTAGTTGTCTGGTCATGCATTGATCCTACATATTTCTGTTAAATAATGTATTCTGTGATTGTCCCTGAGAGCTGAAACTTTGTCTTGTTTTTAATTGTGTGACTCCACAATCCCTACTCAGCATAGAATAGACAATCAATAAATCTTTTTGAATAAAAAAATAAAAAATAAAAGAGTATATGAAGTACATGCTATGTATGCTTATTATGTATACATGTATATGTATATAGATAAATAAATCAATAGATAGTTGCTTGAAGTTTTGCTCACCATTGTTTTATTTGGTCTTCTAAGATTTATTTTTAAAGATTTTGTTTAGTTGACAGAGAATGAGAAAGCACAAGCAGGGGGAGCAGCAGAGGGAGAGGGAGAAGCAGGCTCCCTGCTGAAGAGGGAGACCAATGTGGAGCTCCATCCCAAGACCCTGGGATCATGACCTGAGCTGAAGGCAGATGCTTAACCGACTGAGCCACTCACGTGCCCCATGGTCTTAAAAGTTTTAAATTGACCCTATGATGGGGTCTATATGTAAAATAACCAGCTCTGTAAATTGAGTCATTGTTTTATCAAATGTTCTATCAAGTGTTCTATCAAGTGTTTGCCTTAATCATAAATCAGAGGCAACAGGCAAGATCGTGGATGAGGATACTAGCCCTTTATCTGATAAGACATTTGTAAATATCTTCTCCCATTCTGTAGGTTGCCTTTTGGTTTTGTTGACTATTTCCTTTGCTGTGCAAAAGCTTTTTATCTTGATGAAGTCCCAGTGGTTCATTTTTGCTTTTGTTTCCCTTGCATTTGGAGACATGGGTGATGGCTATTAAGGAAGGCATGTTTGTAATGAGCACTGGGTGTCATAGGCAACCAATAAATCACCGAACTCTACCTTTGAAACTAATAATACACTATATGTTAATTAATTGAATTTAAATAAAATTAAATTAAAAAAAAAAGATTGTGGATGAGGGAAGTTCAAAGAATACAAGCCAAAACCTATGAAAGAATAGGGACATAAAATATGACATAGAATATTCCAACATGTTTACATGTGTTCAGAAGGTCACTTTATAATCAGTTTATCAACAGTGATGTAGTAAAGAAGTGAGGTATATAATTATCCACATTAATTAATTAAAGTTTCTTCAGCCTTCTCATTTAGGAGCCCTTACAACCAGATAGCCATGAAAGCAAACGGAATTTTAGTAGATCAAGAGATTGTGGTCAGTCAATATTATCTTTTCTATAAGTAATTGTGTATTTTACTCCCTAAAACAACTATTTAGCAATAATCAGATATCTATTATCAGCCCATCTTGCATACCTTTTCTGATGAATTCTTTTCTTTGAATGTAAGAGTAATTGTCATTGCCTCAAGAGATGAATGAAGAATACAATAGGGTAATTACTTCAATAGTGGGAGAGGGGAAGATTGTTTTATCCCATCCCTCAAGACCGAAATGACAGTGTTGAAGTCCAAAGCACAGACAGGCAGTTATTTTTTACCTCCATTTTCTTTCTTTTTTTTTTTTTTAAGATATTATTTATTTAATGGAGAGAGAGAGAGAGACAGCTTGAGCTTGTGCAGGGGGAGGGGCATAAGGAGAAGCAGACTCTGCTGAGCAGGGAACCCGATGCTGGGCTCGATCCCAGGAGAATCATGACCTGAGCTGAAGGCAGACGCTTAACCAACTGAGCCACCCAGGTGCTCCTATCTCCATTTTCAAAATAGAAGTATTAGGATAGCATATATTTCCTTTATAGACAGTACTTTCCTATTTTTCTCTACTATGCCATTGTCCATTCTCCCTCAACCTTCTTTTTTCATCTCACCAATAAATGTATAAATGTTTATAAAGACATTTTCTCCTTTCTATCCATACTCACTCACTTGGTGATATAATCAAATAGCATCTTTATTAGTTTGCTAGGGCTGTCATAATAATTCTACAGATTGGGTGGCTTAAATAACAAAGTGGTCCCTTCCCTTATTTGTGCATAATCCGTTCCAAGATCCCCAGTAGATGCCTGAAACCATGAATAGTACTGAATCCTATAAATACTACTTTTTTTCCATACATACATATGACTAAGCTTAATTCATAAATTGTCCCTACATTCAAAACATACAATAAGAAATTAACAATAATAAAATTGAATAATTATGACAATATGCTGTAATAAAAGTTATGTGAATGTGATCTTTCTCTCAAAATATCTTATTGTACTCTACTTACCATTCTTGTGATGGTGTGAGGTGATAAAATGCCTATGTGATGACATGAGTGAGGTGAATAGGTAGGCATAGTGACATAGTGTTAGACTATTACTGACCTTCTGATATGTCAGAATGAGGGTCATCTGCTTCTGGACCATAGTTGAGTGTGAGTAACTGAAACCATGAAAGACAAAACCACAGATAAGGGGGGACTATTGTATGTTTTCACAGTTTTGGAAGCTGGAAGTCCAAGATCAAGGTGTTGAGAAAGTCTTTTTTTCTCCTAAGGTCTCTATCAATCATTGACTTGCAGAAGGCTGCCAACTTGTTGTGTCTTGAACTTACCTTTTTTTTCCCCCTGTGCATGAGCATCTTGGTATCTCTCCCTCTCTTCTTAAAAAGACACAAGTCATATTTGATTAAGACCGACTCATAGGACCTCATTATTAACAAATAAAGACATATAGATATAGATATTAAATGATAGAAAATACAGATGATTTTGCTTTGTTTTATAATTTTGTTTTGTTATGTCATTGGTTAATCCTGTTAAATGTCCTGCATCAGCATTTTTCACATACCTTCTTTTTTTAGTAATTTTTTTTCAATTCCTCTTACACGTCAGAAATATGCCCAAGACTCTTCAATCTTAATTTTGTAAGTATGATCCCTGTTTTAAAACTCAATTTGACTTAACAAAAATCTTCGGAGCTTTACTATGTGCCAGGCTCTAGATACTTCTCCAATAATAACTCAATCATTATAACAGCATGTAAGTACTTCTTTTATCTCTGTGTATAGGTAAGAAAACTGAGGCCTAAAAAGATTAAGTATTTTTCCCAAGTACCCACAGCTAGTAAGTGGTAGAAATAGGATTTGGAGTGAGATTCCAGAGTCTCTGCTCTTAACTTCTGTATACTTCCTCAGTTCAAGTTAGAATATTTTATTGATTGGCACTTCAGCCCCAATTTTTAACATTCCCTTTAATGTGTACCAGAGTATAAAGTAAACATATAATCTTAAGCTAAGATTCAGTATTGTTTTACAAATCAATTTATATGTATTTGTATTATAGTATAAAGACTTGAAGGCCATAAATTGCATAGTTAACTCTGTTGAGGTGTCTAGGAAGCAATTGTTGGTATCAGCTTGTGCAATTCAACACTGAACATGCAGGGACTCTTGCACTAAGTTCATATGATGACCTGATTTCACAGAGTCAATATGGAAAAAGTAGCCAAATGGCATTATTTATATCATATAACCGTGTTCCTTATAAGAAAGCATTTCAGCTAGGTAACAGGGAGAAGCAAGCATTATATTATACATAGGTTTGTGGTGTTTAAAGCAAACTCTGTATACATTTACTACCTGTGAGCAGAATATGGACCAAAGTTAATATGTAAGTTTATTAATAATTCAATATTAAATAATATTTGATATAAACTATGATCAAAGGAAATTCTGGGAGCAATTAACCTCAGAAATTATATATTTCTAATGATTTGCTGCAAAAAAGTCTTAGTAATAATCTAAGAACACCTGCATAATTAAGAATAGACCTAATTATTAGATTGGTTGACACTTTCATGATATTCCTTCATAAGATCACTGTACTGGTAAAGCATGTGACATTTCATGTTTAATTATGAAACCCAATTCTATTTATTGTTCTTATTTTAAAACATCTGTGCAGCTCATAAAGTGTGTTGAAGATGCTTAAATAAAACTTCTAACAGTTATGCACTATTTTTCTGGCTTGTTGTGAATCGCAATTTTTTGTGACATTTTAGCTTGAGTTAGTACACAGAAATTGCTGTTTCCATCCCTTGGAAACAATGACGACCGAAAATATTACATTGCGCAATATCCCAAGACTTGGTTTATTTTCTTTCTTTTATTTTTTTATACCCAAATTCACACATCCGTGAAGTAAAATAGTTATTTTGTTATGCCACTTTCCAGCCAAAAATATTGCCTATTCTAATTTCAACAGTGTATAAGTAGCAATGGCGAAAGAATGTTTTTAAGGACAATTCTCTTTTAAAAAAATGGGTTTTGATTGTTCTTGAACCAAACGTATTGAGGATTTATCAAAATATCCAGACTAATTAACAATGTACCTACCATAGGAATTCTGATTTTCTGTCTCATGCACTCATACACACGGTTTTAAGTTGAAAGCTGACTCGCTTTGGCAGGTGATTCAATTTACATTGCAGCAAACAGTTGAGACTGCAAATGAACAGTGGTTTTGCAAAAGATACATGATTAAAATGGGAAATAGCTTTGGTCCAAAATAAATACAGCCTACACTGTATATCATTATTTATTCACAAGAGGTTAACAGATCCACTATAATAAACTAAAGTTTTTATTCCCTCTTGTGTTTATTTCAACTGAAATGAGTTGGAAAAAATAGGTAAACTAATGTATTGAAATTGATCAATATTTATCACTACTTTTCAATAGTAAATTGAAATTGTCAATAAAACATCTGATTGTTTTCATAACAATTTTTAGGAGAAATCAACCTTATTCTTACATGAACAGTGAAACACATAGAATAAATGAATAGCTGAAATGTCAACATTATTTTTGTAAAAATGGATAAAAGTTGAAACTTTATCCTTTTTGATTTTTGACAGATATTAAAGTATTCTTTCAGTTTCCACATTTACTTACATCTATCCAAAATGTATTTTTTTAAAATCTTTTAAATTACACTTTTATTTGTGGTAGGAAGCTATAGCATAGATAAGTGCTTTGGGGGACATAAACAAGAAAGGAGAACTTTGAGACATTTTTGTGTATTTTAGATCAGTTTATGCTTAGAACAGTATTCTCAGGAATTTTAGTGATGTGGATACCATCTCTCATTAATGCCACTAATAAATTATACTTTCAAAATTTGTTTTATCTCTCAGGCAGAGTCCAAATAGATAACTATTAGGTTTTGTAGATAGGTAGGTAGATTGATTGGTAAGTAGATAAATAGATGGATAGATTGATTTTAAATTAAAATATTAATTGAATATAAACTCATTTTAGAGAACATATGAATGTTTTCTGTCCATAATATGTTGTTTTATAGATTATATTTATAAAGAAATGCATGTATAGAGCACAGAAATTAAATTCTGAAGTTAATATTATAGGCAATTATATTAATATAGCTCCTATGGGAAGTGAAATTTCACAGTGTAATTACTGCATTTCTTGATTAAAGCCAAAAAAATTATGAAACTAAGAACTTTGATAATGGAATACTTTTGCCCTTCCTATTCTGTTTATTTTTGATGAAAAAATATGAAAATATAGCTCATTGGATATCAGAATAATCCCAGAAGATTATGTATTTATTACCAAAGTTTTAAAATTTTTCCTGATTGATTATGTTTACTTTTAGGCCAGTACTATGTATCCAAAATAAATAAGCAATGTTATTATATGTATTTTTTTAAGAACTGATTTCAAAGAAAACTCTGTTAATAATCAAAATTTTACTTTTAAATTTTTGATAAATCACATATGGTAACTTTAATCATAATCTTTATATTATTGTGAACCTTGTTTAATTACCTAAAGGATAATTCAGATATAAATTTAATGCCATTTCATTGAAATAATAAAATTACTCTGTATGTAGAATGCCCCTGATAGCATCCAGAACTTGCATCTTACTGTTTTTATGCAGGCATAAATGCATTTCTGGAGGCTTCATGCAATTACAGATCTTGAATCTATCAGTAACAATTGCATCAGTCTTTAAAAGAAGTCTCATAAAATAAACATTTCAGTAGATTCCCTTGGTTGTAGCTGAATAGAATGAACTTCAAGTAAATAATCTTCCCATCCTAAGTAAAATCAAACCGGTAAATTCAATCGACCTTTTGGAATAAAATTGTTACTTTTGTTTTTATTGTTGCTGGGTAAATTACTATTGATTTAATTTGGTAAATATAATTTTAAAACAAACCCCTACCAAAATACCTTTGATCTCTTCTGTTCTCACATGAAAGTCATGGTTTCTTTTTTCTTTTTTTTTTTATTTTATTTTATTATGTTATGTTAATTACCCTAGATTACATCATCAGTTTCTGATGCAGTGTTCCATGATTCATTGTTTGCATATGACACCCAGTGCTCCATTCAAAACGTGCCCTCTTTAATACCCAACACCAGGTTAACCCATCCTCCCACCCCCCTCCCCTCTAGAACCCTCAGTTTGTTTCTCAGAGTCCATAGTCTCTCATGGTTCATCTCCCCCTCCAATTCCCCCCCTTTATTTGTCCCTTCCTACTATCTTCTTTTTCTTTTGTTTTTTTCTTTAAACATATAATGTATTATTTGTTTCAGAGGTATAGGTCTGTGATTTATCAGTCTTACACAATTCACAGCACTCAACATAGCACATACCCTCCCCAATGCCTATCACCCAGTCACCCATCCCTCCCAACCCCCACCACTCCAGCAACCCTCAGTTTGTTTCCTGAGATTAAGAATTCCTCATATCAGTGAGATCATATGATATTTGTCTTTCTCTGATTGACTTATTTCACTTAGCATAATACCCTCTAGTTCCATCCACATCTTTGCAAACAGTAAGATTTTTTGGATGGCTGCATAATATTCCATTGTGTATATATATATATATATATACACACCCCATCTTCTTTATCCATTCACCTGTTGATGGATATCTTGGCTCTTTCCATAGTTTGGCTATTGAGGACATTGCTACTATAAACATTGGGGTGCACGTACCCCTTCAGATCCCTACATTTGTATCTTTGGGGAAAATACCCAGTAGTGCAATTGCTGGGTGATAGGGTAGCTCTATTTTCAACTTTTTGAGGAAACTCCATACTGTTTTCCAGAGTGGCTGCACCAGCTTGCATTCCCACCAAGAGTTTCTCCTCATCCTCACCAACATCGGTCGTTTCCTGACTTGTTAATTTTAGCCATTCTGACTGGTGTGAGGTGGTATCTCATTGAGGTTTCAATTTGGATTTCCCTGATGCTGAGCGATGTTGAGCACTTTTTCATGTGTCTGTAGGCCATTTGGGTGTCTTCTTTGGAAAAATGTCTGTTCATGTCTTCTGCCCATTTCTTGATTGGATTATTTGTTCTTTGGGTGTTGAGTTTGATAAGTTCTTTATAGATTTTGGATACTAGCCCTTTATCAGATATGTCATTTGCAAATATCTTCTCCCATTCTTTTGTCTTTTCCTTTTATTGTCTTTTTGTTTTGTTGACTGTTTCCTTTACTATGCAAAAGCTTTTTATCTCAATGAAGTCCCAATAGTTCATTTTTGCCCTTGCTTCCCTTGCCTTTGGCGATGTTTCTAGAAAGAAGTTGCTGCAGCTGAGGTTGAAGAGGTTGCTGCCTGTGTTCTCCTCCAGGATTTCGATGGACTCCTGTCTCACATTGAGGTCTTTCATCCATTTTGAGTCGATTTTTGTGTGTGGTGTAAGGAAATGGTCCAGTTTCATTCTTCTGCATGTGGCTGTCCAATTTTCCCAACACTATTTGTTGAAGAGACTGTCTTTTTTCCATTGGACATTCTTTCCTGCTTTGTCAAGTTTAGTTGACCATAGAGTTGGGGGTCCATTTCTGGGCTCTCTATTCTGTTCCATTGATCTATGTGTCTGTTTTTGTGCCAGTACCATACTGTCTTGATGATGACAGCTTTATAATAGAGCTTGAAGTCCGGAATTGTGATGCCACCAGCTTTGCTTTGCTTTGTCAACAATCCTCTGGCTATTCAGAGTCTTTTCTGGTTCCATACAAAATTTAGGATTATTTGTTCCATTTCTTTGAAAAAAGTGAATGGTATTTTGATAGGGATTCCATTAACTGTGTAGATTGCTCTAGGTAGCATTGACATCTTCACAATATTTGTTCTTCCAATCCATGAGCATGGAATGTTTTTCCATTTCTTTCTGTCTTCCTCAGTTTCTTTCATGAGTATTTTATAGTTTTCTGGGTACAGATTCTTTGCCTCTTTGGTTAGATTTATTCCTAGGTATCTTATGGTTTTGGGTGCAGTTATAAATGGGAGCAACTCCTTAATTTCTCTTTCTTCTGTCTTGTTGTTGGTGTATAGGAATGCCACCGATTTCTGTGCATTGATTTTATATCCTGCCACTTTACTGAATTCCTGTATGAGTTCTAGGAGTTTTGGGGTGGAGTCTTTTGGGTTTCGCACATAAAGTATCATATCTGCAAAGAGTGAGAGTTTGACTTCTGCTTTGCTGATTTGGATGCCTTTTCTTTCTTTTTGTTGTCTGATTGCTGTGGCTAGGGCTTCAGGTACTATGTTGAATAGCAGTCGTGTAGTGGACATCCCTGCCATGTTCCTGATCTTAGGGGGAAAGCTCTCAGTTTTTGCCCATTGAGAATGATATTCGCTGTGGGTTTTTCATAGATGGCTTTTATGAGATTGAGGTATGTACCCTCTATCCCTACACTCTGAAGAGTTGTAATCAAGAAAGGATGCTGTACTTTATCAAATGCTTTTTCTGCATCTACTGAGAGGATCATATGGTTCTTGTTCTTTCTTTTATTAATGTAGTATATCACATTGACTTGCAGATGTTGAACCACTCTTGCAGCTCAGGAATAAATCCCAATTGGTCGTGGTGAATAATCCTTTTAATGTATTGTTGGATCCTATTGGTTAGTATTTTGGTGAGAATTTTTGCATCCATGTTCATCAGGGATATTGGCCTGTAATTCTCCTTTTTGATGGGGTCTTTGTCTGGTTTTGGGATCAAGGTAATGCTGGCCTCATAAAATGAGTTTGGAAGTTTTCCTTCCATTTCTATTTTTTGGAACAGTTTCAGAAGAATAGGTATTAATTCTTCTTGAAATGTTTGGTAGAGGGGTGCCTGGGTGGCTCAGTCGTTAAGCATCTGCCTTCAGCTCAGGTCATGATCCCAGGTTCCTGGGATCGAGCCCCGCATCGGGCTCCCTGCTCTGCGGGGAAGCCTGCTTCTCCCTCTCCCATTCCCCCTGCTTGTGTTCCTGCTCTCGCTGTCTCTCTCTCTGTCAAATAAATAAATAAAATCTTTAAAAAAAAAAATGTTTGGTAGAATTCCCCTGGGAAGCCATCTGGCCCTGGGCTCTTGTTTTTTGGGAGATTTTTGATGACTGCTTCAATTTCCTTGCTGGTTATGGGTCTGTTCAGGTTTTCTTTTTCTCCCTGGTTCAGTTTTGGTAGTTGATACATCTCTAAGAATGCATCCATTTTGTCCAGATTGTCTAATTGCTGGCATATAGTTACTCATAATATGTTCTTATAATTGTTTGTATTTCTTTGGTGTTGGTTGTGATCCCTCCTCTTTCATTCATGATTTTGTTTATTTGGGTCATTTCTGTTTTCTTTTTGAGAAGTCTGGCCAGGGGTTTATCAATCTTATTAATTCTTTCAAAGAACGAGCTCCGAGTTTCGTTGATCTGTTCTACTGTTCTTTTGGTTTCTATTTCATTGATTTCTGCTCTGATCTTTATTATATCTCTTCTGCTAGGCTTTATTTGCTGTTCTTTCCCCAGCTCCTTTAGGTGTAGGGTTAGGTTGTGTATTTGAGACCCTTCTTGGTTCTTGGGAAAGGCTTGTGTTGCTACATACTTTGTTCTTAGGACCGCCTTTGCTGCATCCCAAAGTTTTTGAACAGTTGTGTTTTCATTTTCATTGGTTTCCATGAATTTTTTAAATTCTTCTTTTATTTCCTGGTTGACCCATTCATTCTTTAGTAGGATGCTCTTTAGCCTCCATGTATTTGAGTTCTTTCCAACTTTCTTCTTATGATTGAGTTCTAGTTTCAAAGCATTGTGGTCCAAAAATATGCATGGAATATCCCAATCTTTTGGCACCATTTGAGACCTGATTTGTGACCTAGGATGTGATCTCTTCTGGGAAATGTTCCATGGGCACTAGCGAAGAATGTGTATTCTGTTGCTTTGAGATTGAATGTTCTGAATATATCTGTGAAGTCCATTTGGTCCAGTGTGTCATTTAAAGTCTTTATTTCCTTGTTGATCTTTTGCTTAGATGATCTGTCCATTTCAGTGAGGGGGGTGTTAAAGTCCCCCACTATTATTGCATTGTTGTCGATGTGTTTCTTTGCTTTTGTTATTAACTGCCTTATATAATTGGCTGCTCCCATGTTAGGGGCATAGATATTTACAATTGTTAGATCTTCTTGTTGGATAGATCCTTTAAGTAGGATATAGTGTCCTTCCTCATCTCTTACTACAGTCTTTGGTTAAAAATCTAATTTGTCTGATATAAGGATTGCCACCCCAGCTTTCTTTTGGTGTCCATTAGCATGGTAAATGGTTTTCCACCCCCTCACTTTCAATCTGGAGGTGTCTTTGCATCTAAAATGAGTCTCTTGCAGACAGCATATCAATGGGTCTTGTTTTTTTTTATCCAATCTGATATCCTGCCTCTTTTGATTGGGGCATTTAGCCCATTTACATTCAGGGTAACTATTGAAAGATAGGAATTTAGTGCCATTGTATTGCCTGTAAGGTGACTGTTACTGTATATTGTCTGTGTTCCTTTCTGGTCTATGTTACTTTTAGGCTCTCTCTTTGCTTAGAGGACCCCTTTCAATATTCTTGTAGGCTGGTTTTGTGTTTGCAAATTCTTTTAATTTTTGTTTGTCCTGGAAGCTTTTTATATCTCCTTCTATTTTCAATGAAAGCCTAGCTGGATATAGTATTCTTGGCTGCATATTTTTCTCATTTAGTGCTGAATATATCATGCCAGTCCTTTCTGGCCTGCCAGGTCTCTGTAGATAGGTCTGTTGCCAATCTAATGTTTCTACCATTGTAGGTTACATATCTCTTCTACTGAGCTGCTTTCAGGATTTTCTCTTTATCTCTGAGACTCATAAGTTTTCCTATTAGATGTTGGGGTGTTGACCTATTTTTATTGATTTTGACGGGAGTTCTCTCTGCCTCCTGGATTTTGATGCCTGTTTCCTTCCCCAAATTAGGGGAAATTCTCTGCTATAATTTGCTCCAATATACCTTCTGCCCCTCTCTCTCTTTCTTCTTCTTCTGGGATCCCAATTATTCTAATATTGTTTTGTCTTATAGTATCACTTATGTCTCGAATTCTGCCCTCATGATCCAGTAGTTGTTTATCTCTCTTTTTCTCAGCTTCTTTATTCTCCATCAGTTGGTCTTCTATATCACTAATTCTTTCTTCTGCCTCATTTATCCTAGCAGTTAGAGCCTCCATTTTTGATTGCACCTCATTAATAGCCTTTTTGATTTCGACTTGGTTTGATTTTAGTTCTCTTATTTCTCCAGAAAGGATTTCTCTAGTATCTTCCATGCTTTTTTCAAGTCCATCTAGTATCTTTATAATCATCATTCTGATCTCTAGTTCTGACTACTTACTAATGTCCATATTGATTATGTCCCTGGCAGTCAGTACTGCATCTTGTTCTTTTCTTTGTGGTGAGTTTTTCCGTCTTGTCATTTTGTCCAGAGGAGAATAGATGAATGAGAGAACAAAATGCTAACAGGGTAACAATGATCCCAGAAAAATATACACTAAACAAATCAGAAGAGACCTGAAACCGGGGGATAAGAAAGTGAAAGAAAGGAAAAAAAAAAATGAAAAAAAAAAAAAAGAATATGATCAAATATGATCAGGCTGGGTGCATAGGTCAGTGCCACACACTAGATTTTGGGCCTATTTTGGTCTACTAAAAGAAAGTGCCTCCCAAAATTTTAAAGAAAGAAAAACCTATATATGTACAAAAATAAGGGTAAATATGAAGGGATGGAATATGACTGTGAAGGTGAAAATTATAAAAGATTTTATAAAAGGAATTGATAAGACGTTGGTTGAAAATGAAAGAAGAGAAATTTAAAAAAATAAAGAGAGAATGTGATGAGGCAGGAGACTAGAACAAAACCACACAGTAGAGATTTAGTGTATATTTTGGTCTGTTAGAAGAAACTGTATCCCAAAATTTTAAAGAGAGAACAACTTATATATATATATATATATATATATATATATATATATATATATATAT